>NC_064858.1:95401982-95406982 GCF_024139225.1 Suncus etruscus
CTCTATACGGCAGTGCTATTACCATCAAGATATTAATGATAGATAAAAGTGTGGTATGTAATTCACTTTGGTCAAGATAAAAAGTATTTAAAGAAAAAGTTTGATTCATCTAAGAAGTTATAGGACCAGAACTTAAACTGTCACAATATGGACCCAGAGCCTGTACCCAACTCATCACACTCATCACACATAAGCATAACACTCCCCACGACACAAGGTCACAAAACTGCTTACACTTTTACATTTCATGATCTTCCTTAAGGATAGCCATTTTGGGCATGGAAGAAAATCCAGTTCAAATTGTAACTTTACTTTCCTAGTTGTGGAAATAAATGAGGACTACCAAAAGTGAGAATGAGCAAAGGTTATTAATTCAAAGCAAGCATCCGGGCATCATTATTTGCCTTTGAAGGAGATTCAAAGAAGAGAAAGAGAACACTTTTTAGTGAAATAAAGACTTCAGATATGCCCTGATTGGAGACTAGTAGCACAGGGAAGTGCTACTAGAAGTGGAGTATTCTATCTGATTTTTAGGGGTATTTGACTTTCTCCTGTTACTCCCAATTAGTATGCAGAGTAAAAAATCAGGATGCTGTCAGTTATTAATAAAGACCCGATTCAGGTGGATTGCTATTGGTCCATAAAGTTAATTAACATTGGCTTAATGCAACTGGACCAGTTGCTAAAGATAATAGTTTGACTTCCCAGACCGGTTACTGTCGATAGTAGATTAGCTTCCTGGGCTAGTTGATACATGTTATGAATCAGAGTTATATTTTATTCCTTTGTATATTCATTCTTTCATAGGAGAATAATCTGAGATATGTATTCCTTCATACCCAATTATAATTAATTGTGTAGAGGGATATATGTATATATAAATATATACAGACTGCTGGGTATTCACGGTTCTTAAAGGAATTCTACAGCAGACCAGCTGTTTCATAACTTTTGGCTCAGCAAGAGGGGAAACTGGCTCAATCAGGGTACTGTAACAGCTTGTGTAACATATCCTGAGTTTCTCTATTGGGACTGTGAAAAAAGAGAGGAAAAGGTGCATGGAGGGAAATACTGTCCTTAGAGATATGAGCAGAGCAGTGTTGGAGAATGGTCAAAGAAACAACCTCTTGTTTGCTTAGAGGGTCCCAAAATTCCAGATGGCAAATAGTAGGAGGTGATACTGTCTTGAACTTGTCATGATTCATTGATGACAAATATTGGGTTGTTGACATTGGCATATCATTTAGTATTCTAAATAACATGGTCTGTGTAAGTAGGATAAGGTAGACCAGTTGCTCACAAACTAAGATCATCTGCATTATAAAGATAAAAATCCTTGGACCTTCCTCTGAGCTGCTAATTCAGGATCCAGAAATAGGGCCAGGTCAGGATCCAGAAATCCACCCCCCTTTTTTTTGGATAAAGCCCCATGAGTCAATCTGATGCGTGGCCTGGTTTGAGAGTTTTGACTTAGGCCAGATTCTTTTTGTCAGTTAACTTTGTAATATAGTTTTTAATTTATTGCACTTTTAAATTTTACTTTATTTGTTTTTTATTTACTTTATATATGTTAGTCCTAAAAATCACTTTTATCAGCTATTGTTATTAAAGATGGTAGAAACATAGCTAATCTCTAGTTGATGTTGATAACTTTATACAGAAAGGAGGATCTCAAACTGGAAAATACTATATTCAAATAAATATTATATATTATAAATATTTATAAATGAATATATTAAAATAAATAAATAAACACATATATACATATATAAACCTATGGTGAAAACTCACCTCATTAAATTATCATGATGTGGTATTTAAATTAAATTATTTTAAAAAATTTCTTGATACTTATGACACACTGAAAAATAAATTTATTTTACAGATATCATGTGATAAGTTGTGTTCAACTTTCTTTCAAAGATAGAAAAATGTATAAATATTTTTATTATTTTAAAACACCTTTAAAATAACATTAAATTTAAATTTTGTTTTGGTTTTGGTTTTGGTTTGGTTTGGTTTTGGGGCCACACCGGGTGATGCTCGGTGGTTACTCCTGGCTATGTGCTCATAAATCTCTCCTGTCTTGGGGGACCATATGGGGCTCGGGGGGGGGGGGGGAATCAAACCGAGGTTCGTCCTAGGCTAGCACGGGCAAGGCAGACAGACACTTTACCCCTTGCACTACCGCTCCGGCCCAAATTTTTATTTTTGGTTTAAATATACATTTTTAGTAAAAATATAAAAGATGGGTAATTATATTGATAATAACTGCCCTGAGTTCTTAGTATTTTCCAGATGGTGTTAAATATTTTACATGGGTTATTATATTTACTTATAATAATTTTGCTACAAGGCACTATTTTTCATATTTCTAGTTTATGGATAGGGAAACTGACATAGAGAATTTAGTTAAATCTAGACACTGTAATCAAGTCATAGTATAGTAAATCACAGATGACGAATCTGACACCTATATTGTTAGACACCACAGTCTATTTTCTTTTTTTCTCTCTAAAATTAATAGACTATTTTTCAGAAACGATCTAAATTAAAAAAAAATGGAACTGGCTAAAGAAACTGTGGTACATATACACAATGGAATACTATGCAGCAGTCAGGAAAAAAATGAAGTCATGAAATTTTCCTATACATGGATGGACATGGAAACTATTATGCTGAGTGAAATAAGTCAGAGGGAGAGAGGTAGACACAGAATAGTCTCACTCATCTATGGGTTTTAAGAAAAATTAAGGAAGTTATTGTAATAATGCACAGAGACAATAGAGATGAGGACTGGAAGAACTGGCCGATGGTCGGAAGCTTACACAAAGAGTGGTGAGTTCAGTTAGAGAAATAACTACACTAACAGCTACCATGACAATGTTAATGAGTGATAGAAGTAGAATGCCTGTCTGGAATACAGGCAAGGGTGGGAGAGGAGTGAGATGAGGGGATTGGTGATGGGAATGTTGCACTGGTGAAGGGGGGTGTGTTTTTATTTTATTTTATAGCTGAAACCCAAGTACGAAAACATGTTTGTAATCATAGTCTTAAATAAGGATGTTATTAAAATAAAACTGAAATTAGAAGTGGTGTGTTGGATACCCTCTGTGACTCTATTCTGTATAGCCTGACAGACGGAACCCCTGTAAAACTGTTTGTTTTGGGGACCTCACAGAGCAATTGTTCTGGGGATTCTCCTTGAGGCTGAAAGTTTCAGAGATACCACTGCACCAGAGATACAACTGCACCAGAGATGGGGAAGGACAGCACAAAGAGGGGTGTGACCCCCTAATTAATAATTTCTAATCAGGGGCCCGCAACAGTGGCGCAGAGTGTGCTAGCCTAGGACAGACCGCGGTTAGATCCCCCCAGGGTCCCATATGGTCCCCCAAGCCAGGAGCGATTTCTGAGTGCATAGCCAGGAGTAATCCCTGAGCGTCACCAGGTGTGGCCCCCCCCAAACAAACAAAAAAACAAAAAAACAAAAAAAAAATGTCTAATCAGGCTTGACTCTGGACCATCACTCCTGCTCCAGAGGCATTCCTAAATCCCCCCAATAAATAAATAAATAAATAAATAAAATAAATAAATAAATAATGGGACTGCAGAGGTAGTACAGTGGGTAGGGCACTTGCCTTTTACACAGTCACTCAAGTTTGATATCCTGCATATATATGGGTTTTCTGAGCATCACCAAGAGTAATGACAGACCTGGGTTGATTCCTGGCATCCTCTATTGCCCCAGAGCCTTGACAGGAGTGATCCCTTAGCACAGATCCAGGAGTAAGCCCTGAGCACAGGTGGATGTAGCTCCAAAACCAAAACCAAATCCAAGGCCATCTACAGGACTATAGGTGAGGCAAGTACCCCATTGCTAAGCCTCACCTCTGGCCTCAGATTCTCTTAATTTTTACCTACAGTATCTTCTGCCTTTCAGGATCCTGTTAAGCTGATGACATTACATTAGTTGTTCTGAGTTCTTTGGCTTCTCTTGACCGAAAATTTCTCAACTGTTCTTGTTGGGTAATATTGATAGTTTGGGGGGTCACTGGTTAGAATTGCTCAGTACTGGTCTATTGTTTGGCAGACTGCTTCTTAACTAATGTTTTTCTTATGATTAGACTCAGGATATGAATTGGAGGGAATTGGCTATTGGAGTGATATATCATTTTTATTATATCCTCTCAGGGACAAAACACTATTTGCATGACATCACTGTGACTTATAATTATATTGTGATAATACAGTGTTTTCTGAAGTGTATCATACTGAAACAGTAAGATGGGGGTAACATTGGTTACAATTGGGGCATTTTCTCTTTTTTTACTTAAAGTAGATTTTCAAAAGATAGGGTGCTGAGTAATGTTAAGTAAGAGTTTAGGAATCTCTGTTAGGTTTCTACATAATAGAATTAACCATGAATCCTTAACACCCCAGCCCCTCATCACTTTTCTTTGGACAGAAATCATGTACAGCCCACTCAAGGAACAGTTATTTTTCCCCTACCTGAAAATGGAGTAGAGTTTGTTCTTTTGGTCCCTAAGTGGTATCTAAATCTGACTTCCACACTCCCACCACCCTGATCCCTTTATGATAAAATTGTTCATAAAGCTGTACAGTTCTTTCATTTCACTTGAATCTATTTCAGTTAAACTTTCATCTCTTCTACCTCCTTATTGAAAATCCTTTTGTCCAAGGTTATGGCCATGAATCTATCCAGAAATGGATTCTCAGTCTACATGTCTGGCATACTTTATCACACCTTCCAACATTATTACTAGAACATTACACTCTTTACTCATTTCAATTTTTCTTTGTTTGGTTTGGGGCCTTACTTAGCTTTGTTAGAGTTCACTGTCTTCAGGAATCACTCCTGATGTTTTTAGGGTATCATATGCAGTGCTGGAAAATTGAACTGGGATCAGAAATACATAAGGCAAACACCTTAACCCTTGTAATATCTATTTTTCCCTTATTAGATGTTCTTTAAGCTC